>NC_092037.1:20466590-20472170 GCF_003086295.3 Arachis hypogaea | reverse complement strand
GAATTTGATGATTTAAATATGATATTTGGATTCAGTGAATTTTTCGAGTCGGAGACATAGTTTCTGCGTAAAGCGCGCAGTGAAATTTTGACCGGCAGTACCGGCTGAGACCTGTCAGGTACTGCAGCTGAGAAAATTGATTATGAGCAAATAATATTAAGAAATGAGGAATTATGATTAGGGGAGGTAGAAATATTTGAAGTGCGATTTAGAGCGCTAATCTTAAAGGTTTTGGTCCAAAATTGGACCAACGGACAAAAATAAGTGAACTGGGCCTAAGTGGGCCCAAGACCCAACATATATAAACATTAGTTATGAGCATTTCAGCTCATTTTTACCCTAAAAGAGGGGTTGGGGCGCTGAAATAGTGAAGAGAGGAGAGAAGAGAGAAAACCTAACTCTCTTTGATCTTCAAATCACCATAACTTGAGCTACGGAGCTCCGATTGACGAGCCGTTTGCGGCCACGCGTCGCTCTTCTCATCCTCTACAATTCTATCTACGTTTTGTGGTGAGTATCCATTCATCTCTGCCCAGTTTTCGAAATTCCCCTCTGTTACACGTTTTGGGTAGTTAGTGTTGAAATCTTATGATTTTGGGTGTTTAGGGATACTCTAACATGGATTCCAAGTGGGTTCTATTCCTACTTCATATGGGCTGAGGTAAGAAGTGCTCAAACCCTTGTGATTTGTGATTTTTATGAGCCCTAGGTTGATGTATGTATGTGATATTGGTTATGTTAGTGTATTTGATGATCTTGGTGCACAATTGGAGATTGGTGTTGCTTGAGGAGCCTTGGTGAGGCTTGGGACTAAGGTTGGTGGAGACTTCTAAAGAAGAGACTCAATTGATTTGGCTACAAGAGGTACGGTTTAAGTTTCATTTAAGTACCGTGTGGTGTGATGAGAATTCCTAGGCTAGATGCCCCTAGGATTAAGTTTGGATTGTGTAAATGGTTGGTGCTAATATGCATAGTTGGTATGTAATGTGAATTAATGATTGGGTTGAGAATTGTGTGGCCTTGTATGCTTGGTGTATTGAAAATTTGATGTTTTGGGCAATGAGTATTGATTTATGATTTATGCATTTAAATTGTGAAATTGGGCCGGAGGCCGTATATTTTGGGCCAGAGGCCGGAAAGAGGTAAGGAAGGTAAGTTGATGTGTGCATTGTATGATAACACAAGTGATTGGATGAATTCATATAATGAATATATGAATGATTGGGTTGGTTATTGAATAATGAGGTTTGAGGAATTGAAGTGTGGAAATTGGTAAATTTGGGTGAAATAGTATAGATGAGGTATGTTTGATTTTGGTTGAGATATATTATGTGGTCATATATGTGAGTATGATTATTGATGCCTTGATGGTATGATAATGCATGAGAGATATGTATGTTGTGATATATGCTTGAGAAATGATTAAGGTTGATTTGGGGGTGAAACCACGTGATAGTGATTATGATATTGATTATGTATAATGATGGTTGATTGGAGATAGTATTGTTGGAAATTGAGATGAGGAAGGATGTAAGACATGTTGATATGTTTGTAATTTAGCCATTTACTTGGAATGGGTAAAGATGGTTGATGAGCGGATAATTTATACGCTTTTTAGCATTGTTTTTATATAGTTTTTAGTAAGTTTGAGCTACTTTTAGGGATGTTTTCATTAGTTTTTATGTTAAATTTACATTTCTGGACTTTACTATGAGTTTTGTGTTTTTCTGTGATTTCAGGTAAATTCTGACTGAATTGGGATTTGAGCAAACTCTGAAGAAGGCTGACAAAAGGACTGCTGATGCTGTTGAATCTGACCTCCCTGCATCGAAATGGAGTTTTTGAGCTACAGAATCCAAATGGCGCGCTCTAACGGCGTTGGAAAGTAGACATCCAGGGCTTTTCAGCAATATATAATACTCCATACTTTATTCGAAGAATGACGACGTAACTTGGCGTGAACGCAAGTACAACTGCTGTTGGATTAAACGCCAGAAAACATCATGATCCGGAGTTGAACGCCCAAACACGTCATAACTCGGAGTTCAACTCCAGAAAAGCCTCAGCTCGTGGATTGATCAAGCTCAGCCCAAGCATACACCAAGTGGGCCCCGGAAGTGGATTTATGCATCAATACTTACTCATGTAAACCCTAGTAGCTAGTCTAGTATATATAGGACATTTATCTATTGTATTAGACATCTTTGGGTCTCAGTTTTGTTTTATTCTTCATCTTAGGAGATCATTGATCACGTTAGGGGGGCTGGCCATTCGGCCATGCCTGAACCTTTCACTTATGTATTTTCAACGGTGGAGTTTCTGCACACCATAGATTAAGGGTGTGGAGCTCTGCTATACCTCAAGTATTAATGCAATTCTATTTTCTTTTATTCAAATCTCTCTTATTCTTATTCCAGATATTCATTCGTACCCAAGAACATGATGAATGTGATGATAAGTAACCCTCATTATCATTCTCACTTATGAACGCGCGTGATTGACAACCACTTCCGTTATACATGCAACAGAGCTTGAATGTGTATCTCTTAGATTCCCCAACAGAATCTTCGTGGTATAAGCTAGATAGATGGCGGCATTTATGAGGATCTGGAAAGTCTCACCTTGTCTGTGGTATTTCGAGTAGGATCCTGGGAATCCGGAAAGTCTAACCTTGTCTGGGTATCCGAGTAGGATTCCGGTAATGAATGACTGTGACGGTTCAAACTTGCAAGTGCTGGGCGTTAGTGACAGACGCAAAGAATCAAGGGATTCTATTCCAGTAGGAGCGGAACCAACCAGTGATAGCCGTACTGTGACAGAGTGCGTGAGCATTAGTTTTCACTGCGAGGATGGGATGTAGCCATCAACCATGGGTGATGCCTCCAGACGATTAGCCGTGCGGTGACAGCGCATAGGATCATTTTCCCGAGAGGATGAAGTAGCCACCGCTGATGGTGAACCCTATACAAAGCTTGCCATGGAAAGGAGTAAGAAGGATTGAGTGAAGCAGTAGGAGAGCAGGCGTCCTTGGGCATACAGCATCTCCATTCGCTTATCTGAAATTCTCATCAATGAATCTGCATAAGTCTTCTATCTCGTTTATTATTTCTATTTTCTATTTATATTTCGAAAACCCATAAACCATTTTAATCTGCCTAACTGAGATTTGCAAGGTGACCATAGCTTGCTTCATACCAACAATCTCTGTGGATCGACCCTTACTCACGTAAGGTTTATTACTTGGACGACCCAGTACACTTGCTGGTTAGTTGAACGGAGTTGTGACCACTCGTGCCAATTCTAAATTCCATACAAGCACAGGAGTGTAATTATTCGATTTGTGTGAAAGTATAAATCACAATTTCGTCCACCAAGTTTTGGCGCCGTTGCCGGGGATTGTTCGAGTATGGACAAACTGACGGTTCATCTTGTTGCTCAGATTAGGTAATTTTCTTTTCAAAAATCTTTTTCAAAAAATTTTTCTTTTTTATTTTTCGTTTTTCCAAACTATATTTTCGAAAAAAAAATTTAGAAAATCATAAAAATCAAAAATATTTTGTGTTTCTTGTTTGAGTATTGTGTTAATTTTTAAGTTTGGTGTCAATTGCATGCTTTTAAAATTTTTTCTTGCATTTTTTTTTCGAAAATCTCATGCATTCATAGTGTTCTTCATGATCTTCAAGTTGTTCTTGACAAGTCTTCTTGTTTGATCTTGATGATTTCTTGTTTTGTGTCTTTTCTTGTTTTTCATGTGCATCTTTGCATTCATATTTTTCATGCATTAAAGATTTCTAAGTTTGGTGTCTTGCATGTTTTCTTTGCATTAAAAATTTTTCAAAATTATGTTCTTGATGTTCATCATGATCTTCAAAGTGTTCTTGGTGTTCATCTTGACATTCATAGCATTCTTGCATGCATTCATTGTTTGATCTAAAAATTTCATGCATTGAATATTTTTATTGTTTTTCTCTTTCATAATTAAAAATTCAAAAAAATAAAAAAAAATATCTTTTCCTTATTTTCCTCCAAATTTCGAAATTTTGGGTGACTTGGTCAAAAATTTTTAAAATTAGTTGTTTCTTACAGTCAAGTCAAAATTTCAATTTTAAAAATCTTATCTTTCAAAATCTTTTTCAAAATCATATCTTTTTCATTTTTTTTATAAATTTCGAAAATTTCAAAAATCTTTTCAAATATTTTCAAAATATTTTTCTTATCTTTTATATCTAATTTCCGAAAATTAACTAACAAGTAATGTGATTGGTTCAAAAATTTGAAGTTTGTTACTTTCTTGTTAAGAAAGGTTCAATCTTTAAGTTCTTAGAATCTTATCTTGTAGTTTCTTGTTAGTTAAGTATTTTAAAAATTAAATCTTTTTCAAAATATCTTTTTCTTAAAAATCTTTTTATCTTTTTATCTTATCTTTTTCAAAAACTTTATCTTTTTCAAAATTTGATTTCAAAATATCTTATCTAACTTCTTATCTTCTTATCTTTTTTCAAAATTTGATTTCAAATCTTTTTCAAATCAACTAACTAACTTTTTGTTGTTTCTTATCTTTTTCAAAACCAACTAACTACCTATCCCTCTCTAATTTCGAAAATTCTCCCCTCTCTTTTTCAAAATTCTTTTTGTTTAAAATTTTAATTTAATTATATTTTGTCTTTGATTTCGAAAATCACTAACCTATTTTCAAAAATTATTTTCGAAAATCCTCTCCCTCTCCTCTCTTCTTCTATTTATTTAATTAATTACTAACACTTCTCTTCACTCTTCTTCATCTAAGAATCCGAACTTCTTATATCCCTTGTATTTGGATTCTTCTACCCCTTTCTTTCTACTAACATAAGGAATCTCTATACTGTGACATAGAGGATTCCTCTTTCTTTTCTTGTTTTCTTCTCTTCACATAGCAGGACAGGAAAAAGGCACTCTTGTTGAAGTTGATCCAGAACCTGAAAGACTTGAACAGAAATTAAGAGAAGCTAAATACAACAATCCAGAATAACCTTTCAGAAATTTTCGAACAAGAGAAGGAGATGGCAGCCGAAAATAATAATAATAATAATGCAAGGAGAATGCTTGGTGACTTTACAAAGCAACGTCCAAGTTTGATGGAAGAAGCATCTCCATTCCTGCCATTGGAGCCAATAACTTTGAGCTGAAACCTCAGCTAGTTGCCTTGATGCAACAAAACTGCAAGTTTTATGGACTTCCATCTGAAGATCCTTATCAGTTTTTTAAATGAGTTCTTGCAGATTTGTGAGACTGTAAAGACGAATGGAGTTGATCCTGAAGTCTACAGACTCATGCTTTCCCTTTTGCTGTAAGAGACAGAGCTAGAATATGGTTGGATTCACAACCTAAGGATAGCCTGGACTCCTGGGATAAGCTGGTCACTGCTTTCTTAGATAAGTTCTTCCCTCCTCAAAACTGAGCAAGCTGAGAGTGGATGTTCAAACCTTCAAACAAAAGATGGTGAATCCCTCTATGAAGCTTGGGAAAGATACAAGCAGCTGACCAAAAGATGTCCATCTGACATGTTTTCAGAATGGACCCTATTAGATATATTCTATTATG